>NC_140493.1:87894029-87926529 GCF_964271855.1 Acomys minous | reverse complement strand
CCTCTCCTACAAGTTTCCCCAGGCAGATCCCAGGCCACTGTGCAGCCTTAGGGGAGAGTGGGCGTGGAGGGGAGCTGGGGCTGTGAGGAGGCGGTGATAAGGGAGCCCACCCACCACCTCTCCCATTCATCCCGGCGGGCCTTCAAAGCTACCTGTCAGTGGTAACCGTCGCGATCCGACGGAAAAAGAACAACCTCTCTCCTGGTTCTTAAAACATGTAACACGATGAGTTTAGACAGAGTTTGCAACTCCACTTTCCCCAGCTTATTTCTCTCCCCCTCGCTTCTCAGTGGTGCTCCCTTCTTTTCTGCTCCCCCCCCCCCCCCCCCCGCCCTCTACCAGAGGCCAGTTAAGCTGTTCCTAACCTAGCCCTTCCTGTATTCATGAGTTCACTTTCTGCATCATGAGCACTCTCCACCAGGCAGGGAAAAAGCACTCTAAGGAGCAACCACAGACACTTTGGGGGTTGGTCAGCACCCCAAGTGGAAAAGAAAGAAAAGCAGTGACCAAGCTTGCTGTGGACAAGCACAAGCACAAGCAAAAACAAAAACAAAAACAAAAAACAAAAAACCCTGAGCAATGGTGGGCTTCCTGGAGGGTGTGACACTTCTGTAGTGTAGGGGCAGATGAGAAGAAGAGGCCGTCTGGAAGAGGAGCGTGGGGAGTGGACTCCTGTGGACAGTCTCGGCTCCCACCCACTTCCTTAGCTGAGCTCTTCGGTTGCGCCCCGGCCCTTGACTTCATTCATTTCTATGCTCCTTCATTCCTGGTCTGGTACCCTCAGTGGGTGGCACAAAGCTGGATGCTGCAGAGCCCCCACAGGGATCGCTAGAGAAGATGGGGGCAGTCATCAGCCCTTCCTCACAGACTCTTTGGAGCAGGAAGAAGGGGCACCCAAGAAAGATGGGGTGAGACAGGAAGGGTTGTTTTTGCTTAGTGGCAAAACTGCATGCCTCCCCCCTGAGACTGAATTGAGTTGAGACCATGGTCCAGGTCATCAGCTGCAAGGGCTTGGTGGCTTCATACTACCGTGCTACTGGAGGAGGCAGACGGTCTCCAAGGAAGCCAGGGATGGGACAAGAACCCTGGGACAAGAGGAAGGAGAGAAGAGCTGGGGTGGGTGGGTGGGGGGGGGGGGGGCGGGGAACGGCGTGTTCCTGAAGCTGCCTGGTCCCAGTAATAAAAAGCGGAGGAAGCTGGGCGTGGTGGCGCCCAGCACTCGGGAGGCAGAGGCAGGTGGATCACTGCGAGTTCAAGGCCAGCCTGGTCTACAAAGCAAGTCCAGGACAGCCAAGGCTACAACAGAGAAACTCTGTCTCGAAAAACCAAAAAAAAAAAAAAAGCAGAGGAAGACTAATGCAGATCAGATTGCCCAGGGGCTGGCTCCTGGCAGCCCCCTGCCTCAGCCCCATCCTGCTGAAGCCGAGCCCAAGACAGGACACACATGGCCACTCTCCCCACCTGGGTCTGAGCTGAACTGAGGGAGGGAAAGGTAGGCTGGAGGCTGGAGTTAGAGTTGGCCTCTCAGGCCCTGGGGGCTACAGGTGGTCTCTTAGTCCCTCGGAAACCTGTCCCGTGCATGTGACAGCGGGGCCTAAGAAGGCTAGGATGGCTAATCACTGACACTGACCGCAGAGGGACTCCCCACTTGATGGACACCTACCCTGTTCTAGGGGACAGTGAGGAGGGAGATGGAGGAGACAGAGCCAGGCGGGGCACTGCTATGGCATGGCCTTATTCCTGATGATAGCGTGTGTGTGTGTGTGTGTGTGTGTGTGTGTGTGCGCGCGCGCGCGTGTGTGTGGTGTGTGTGTGCGTGTGTGTGTGTGTGTGTGTGTGTGGTGTGTGGTGTGAGGTGTGTGTGCGTGCGCTTGTGCGTGTGTGTGTGTGTGTGTGTGTGTGTGTGTGTGTGTGTGTGCGCGTGTAGGCCTGCAGTTGACATCAGATATCAGATGTCCTCCTCAGTTGGCTGCCCACTTCGTATATTGAGCCAGGGTCTTTCACGGATTCTGGCCAGTCTAGTTGGCCAGCCTGGCTGGGGATCCCTTGTCCTCTGAGGGCAGCTGCCATCTGCCCTGCTTTTGTCAGTTTGGGGGCTCTGAACCCCAGTCCTCATGCTTGTAAGACCAAGTCCTTTATCTACTGAACTGTCTCCCCAGGTGTCCTTGTCCTCCTCCTCCTCCTCCTTCTTTCAGACTGGCCCTGACCTCACTCTGTAGCCTCCTAGTCTGGCCTCACGTTAACAACCAGTCTCTCAAAGGACACCCACAACTCATGGAGGTCCCTGAGAGGAAGCAGCTGCATACAAGTCTGAGGAGACTGTCCTAGAGCAGCCGTGGGCCGCCTGACAAGGAGAGATTAGAGACATCCCTCCCCTTCCCTGTCATTCTTCCTTCCTTGATCTCTCTCTCTCTCTCTCTCTCTCTCTCTCCTCCTCACATTTATCCTAGAGCTTGCCTTCTCTAGCCCTCCTTGTCCTCCCCCTCTATCGATCAGTCCCCCCAGCTCTAGCCAGCACGAAGGCCTTGGACGGTACTCACAGTCTTACTTTAAAATTTATTGCCCAGTAAACGAGGCGGCAGATGGAAGCCTCAGCCGCCCCGCCCCCACCCCCTGCGTCTCCTCATCCCAGCAAAAGCCAATCTCCATGAGAATGTCGTCCATCAAACGCACCAATATGTGGTTATTTATAGGCTCCCCCCACCTTCCAAGAAAGCAAGGCTGATTTTTCCTCCCCCCTCTCTTTTCTCTGGGCTCTTGGCTCTCAGGAGCGGTGAGGGGGACGGTTTATCGGGGGTCGATATTTTAAAAAGCTGCACAGTGAGGTTCCCGTCCCTCGGATTCTAGGGTAGGGGGGCGTAGAAGTGTCTTGATTGGAAATGAATTAATTAGAAGCGAGGCACTTCGACTCTCTGAGTTGGGTTATTTATAGTGTTCGGTTAATTTTGATAATTAACACTGGGGAGGAAAAGCGAGTTCCGGGCACCACGGTGCCCGCCAACAGAGACCCACTTCCCGCTTCACCGCTACTGTGCCAGGCGCAGCTCTGTGTGGATCCTGGCAAAATAGGCTGCTGCCTGCTGAGGACTCCCGGGGTTCTCTAAAAGTGGAACAAACCGAATGAGGGAAGGCCAGGGGCAGGAAGCACTGGGGACTCAAGACTGTCAGGAGTCCCTCTCAGGTGACTGGTCCACCTAGTACCAGGCCAATGCGGGGGGCAGGGCCAGAGAGGCTGCACCTCAGATTTAAACACAGAGGACCTTTCCATTCCACCAAAACAGAAAGCTAGAATATGATGCAGGTGACACAGGAGCCAGACAGGGCCAGCGAAGGACCACCTGCTACTCCTGAGTCAGAAAGGGCTTTCCAAGAGGGAGAGGTCACCTCATTACCTAAAAGGGACAGGACTTTAAGAGTCTGTCCCCCGTGTGTTTGAGTGGCTCGATCTGTGCCCATTGCCCCTTCATTCTCCGTCTGTCCTCAAGCTGAGATATATATATGTCTGAACGGGGTTCCACTCCTATACTCCTGTTTTATATTACATTTTCAAATGGTCTCCTGCTGCTAGGAAACCTGTGCTCCCTCCCTGCAGAGGGTCCAGCTGCCTCTTCTGACCTCTGCTGAGTTGGTGGCCTTGCTCTCTTGGCGGGCTCCCTGAGTTTGGCTGGGGGAACCATCAAACGGTGGCGACCAAGATGGTGGAAAGACGCCAGGCTGGATTCCGAAGGCTCTAGAACACACACCTCTCTGTAGAGTGTGGTCCCTTCCCTGGAGGGGAGAGGAGCTGTTTCCTCACCTGGGAGCTAGGTCGTAATAAGCGGAACTCAGGAGCACCATTGTGCCTCACCCAAACATGGACAAGGACAGGCTCCTCCATGCCAAGAAAGGACATTTGGGACCACCGGAGCAGGACCAGGAAATGGTGGGAGGCCTTTGTCCTGCATGGCGCAGAGGCGTTCCAACATGCAGAGCAACTTCAAACGCTATCCCGTCTGTCTTATACTCTCTGAGGGAAGCTCCAACACAGGGCCTGCCAAGGGCTGAGGCTAGACAGGAAACAGGATCTGTGACCAAGGGCCGCAGGCTATGCTGTTCCCGAAGCCTGTGCCAGCTCCCTGCCCCCCTCCCCGCCTTATCTCCTCCCTCTGGGGATGGTCTCAGGTGTCCCCACAAAAATCCCTTCCCACTTCTCAGTCCCTACCCAGCCCCTACCCGGCTTCTCTTGGAGCTGCAGGTCCCCAAGAGGAAGGGAGAAGACAGTGATGGAGGCCTCATCCCCCTGCTGGCTTCTGCCATCTTGTTAACACAGCCACTGTGGCTGCACACCAAGCCCTTGTCACAGCCTCACCCACCTGCCCAGCAGGACCCCCTCCCAGGCACCTGCCCAGCAGGACCCCCTCTCAGGCACCTGCCCAGCAGGACCCCCTCCCAGGCACCTGCCCAGCAGGACCCCCTCCCAGGCACCTGCCCAGCAGGACCCCCTCCCAGGCACCTGCCCAGCAGGACCCCCTCCCAGGCACCTGCCCAGCAGGACCCCCTCCCAGGTACCTGCCCAGCAGGACCCCCTCCCAGGCACCTGCCTTTCCCACACTGGCATCCTAACTCTCGCTGCCTCTCTGGGCACTGTGTTCTTTCAGCTGCCGTCCGCACACTGGTGTCCTGGGCCACCCTTGTGCTTGTTGGGGGGTGGGGGGGGTGGGGGTGGGGGTGCGGGGCGGGGATGAGTTAGCCACCCACTTTCTTTATTGAGTTTTCTGTCGGACTGCAGCGTCTGGTCCCCTTCCCTACACTGGCAGCTCCTCCGTAGTGCAGGTATATAAATAAAATTGCTTCTCTTTCTCACTCCAGCTTGCACTAGTTCCAGGGTGTCGACTTGCGCGGCGACCACCTGAGTTATCCATTGTCTCGTGTCTAGTGGCCTCCAGGCTGCAATCTCCACGCAGGGTCTGTGGACACACGGCAGCCTGGGCTAGTCCCCTGACCTCATGCCACTGAGGGCCAACCTCAGACACCAGACTGTTTTTTCCTTCCCTTTTCAGCCCAGTGGTCTTTGGGGAGCCGCTCCTTCGTCTCCCGCTTCCTCTGAACTGAGAGCACATTTTTAATTAAAGTGGAAAAAGAGCTGAAAATCTGTTCGCATTTAATCATCTTGACGACCTTTTTGCTTAAGAGTTTCCAGCTGAGTGGGGGAGCCCCGGGGAGGGGCTGTCAAGGCATTTCTGAGCTGAGCCTGGGTCTGGAGGGGAGGGCTAGAGATGAATAAACTCACCCAGCCAGGTGGCTGGGCTCTAAGTGTCAACTCAGCATTTCCTCATCCGCTAGCTCCTCCAGCCCCGCCCCCTTTCCCCAGCCCCGCCCCCCTTATCCCGGGCACCCAGCTGACTGGACAAGAACCTGGCCTCATGGCGCCAGAGCAAGGACAGTGTGAGGAGGTCTTCCTTTCTTATGTCATAGAAGAAAACCAGGCTTGGAGGGCCTAGGGTGTCACCTCCAGATCACACAGGAATCTGGGCAAGGCCTCCTCAGAGACTGCTGAAACCTCCCTATCACTCCTTTCTCCGTAACCATCCCACGGAAAGATTTGGAACTTGCCGTGGGTGCTACTGGACCTCACCCTCCTCAGTTGTCGCTAGCTCTGAGCTAGCTTTTCACTTCCCTGAAATCTGTCTACCACCTTACAATGTGTAACTGAAAGCCGTGTCCCCATCCCAGGTGTACACTGCTGTTTGGTTGGGGAAAACCCTTAAGAAGGTTGCCAAGGCCATGGCTGTGTCCCTGCCCAGTTGAGGGGACAGCAACAACAGGGAGTTCCTCTCCAATGTCTGGACCACCTATGTGCTCCTAAGGGAGGAGATTGTGCCTCCCCTGAAAAAGAGACTGAAGAGTCTGTCGTTTCTCCCTCTTCTCAGGAGTGTGGTCAGTTGCTACACACAGAGAGAGAGACTCTGGGAAGATCTGGTGCCTCTCTGTCTTCTGTCCCCCGATGGCACTCCCACCCTTCATCCACAGCTTGGGATCTGTGCTTCTGAGCAGAGCCCACCTCCTGATGGGTGGGGCTGGGAAGACAGCAACACCCCCCCCCCTTTCTGGCCATCAGAGTGTGTCTTCTCTCTGTGGGCGACAGGCACAGGGAACATGACTTTGTCCAGATTCCGCATCGGTGCCCTTTGCCCTCCCTTGGTGGAAACCAACCCCAGACAATTGCACTTGACCCCACTTTCCAGACATTGGAACGAGCAAAGCCGAGTGAAGATAAGCTCGGGCCTCGGACGTCTCCTCCTCCACTAATTCCCGTGGGAATTTCTCTGAAGCCAGAGGCCTGTCACAGCTCTGGCTCTTATCTACAGCAGGAAGGACCCTGGGCTCAGTCCCCAGTGTTGAAATGTCATCTTACCCCTCATCCGGTTTCTAGCTGGAAGCCACCATCAATAGCGGCATCAAATACGAGACTAATTGACATCTTTCCGCCGCTCCACTCTCCCCCCCCCCCCCCCCGCCCCCAGCGTCGCTCCATGTCGCCCCCACCTCCCGCCCCCGCCTTGCCCACCCGGACTTTCAAAGCACACTCAACCACACTGTTTTCGTGGCCACTCATTCTGTAAGGCTCTCGTTTTCTGCCTACATTAGGGAGGAGGACACGGAGGCTGAGAGCAAGGAACCCGTCAAGTAAACGGACGGGCACTTGGGTTTCCTCCGACAGTTCATTTTCTCTACCTTCATACTGACTTCATGATATTCTAGCCGTGGAAGAGCTTACCTTCGTTTTTCTTTAAAACATTTTTCGTGCCCTTGGATGTAGGGTAGGAAGAGAAGGCTGAATCCAGGTGGACAAGTGGTACACACCTGCAAGCCCAGCATGTGGGAGGTGAAGGTGGGAGGAGTCACGTCAGCGTCATCCTGGCCACACGCTGAGTTTAACCCTGTTTCAGATAAACCAACAGAACAACCAAGTCTGAGCTGGAGGTGTAGTTCAGTTGGTAAAGTATTTACTTAGCATGCCCAAAGCCCTGGGTTCAAACCTCTAGTAGCCCATACGCTGGGCACAATGCTGCAGGAGGATCCAAGTGGGCAGGAGGATCAGAGGTCGAAGGTCATCCTTAGTTACAGCTCAAATTCAGGACTAGCCTGAGATGTGTATGAGACTCTATCTCAACAAATATACAAAGGGCTAGAGAGACGGTTCAGTGGTTAAGGGCACTTGCAGGGCCGGGAGGTGGTGGCGCACGCCTTTTTAAATCCCAGCACTCGGGAGGTGGAGGTAGGCGGATCGCTGTGAGTTCGAGGACAGCCTGGTCTACAAAGCGAGTCCAGGACAGCCAAGGCTACACAGAGAAACCCTGTCTTGCGAAAGAAAAAAAAAAAAGCACTTGCTGGTTTTGTAGACGACTCAGGTTCGGTTTCTAGCACCTCCATGGCAGCTCACAACTGCCCTTAACTCCAGTTCCGTGGAACTCGATACCCTCTTCTGACTTCTTTGGACGTCAGACATGTATGTGGTACACATACGTACATGTAGACAAACATGCATATAAAAAAAAATTTTTTAAAAAAAATATGAAAACAAACAGCTACTACAAAAAGTTTTTAATTGTCGGACAACTCTGAGGAAAAGAGTCACAGTGGGAATTAAGCCCAGGTCCCCTGGAAGAACAAGCAGTAGTCTTTATTTGGTTTTTGTTTGTTTGTTTCTTTGTTTTTGTTTTGTTTTGTTTGACACAAGGCCTCTCTGTGTAGCCTTGGCTGTCCTGGACTTGGACTTGCTTTGTAGACCAAGCTGGCCTTGAACTCACAGCATCCACCTGCCTCTGCCTCCCGAGTGCTGGGATTAAAGGCGTGCGCCACCACCGCCCCCGGCCAAGCAGTACTCTTAACCACTAAGCCATCTCCCCTGCTGAGGATGACAGTGGGAATTTGAGAGGAACCTCCTAGTGGAAGAAGAGAAGAGAGGCTGGGCCACTGCCTGGTGGCCCCTGAAGTCATGGAGGAGGAGCCGGCTGCTGGGAGCCCCGAGCCTCAGCATTTACTCATCATTCACCTCACGATAGAATCTTTCACCAAGTCACAAAACCCGAGGAAAATGTCCCCCTGTTACCTGTGTCTGAACGAACTGGTCCAGTTTTGAGATAGTAGTTGTGTATCTCCTGGCCTGTAGGAAGGCTCTGGAAGCGAGCATTCTCACTGTCTGCAAGGAAAGGGTTTATAGCTTCAGGCTGGCTCTCAGTTACAGCCGTGAGCCTTGTAGGTGCTGAGTCCTTCACACCTGCCGCGGTATGAAGGGCCTCGGAGGTCCAGGTGAGGGGATGGATGGAGTGGGAAGAGGAGAGGACATTAGGGGCCGTCTTCTTGGAGGGTGATGGTGAGGTGGTAAGGAGAACAGGGGAGGGTTTGCCCCTCATATATGGACTGCGGACAACGCATCTTCCCAGCCCCTCCCGCCCCCCTCCCAGCTCTATGCTGAACTCTGCTAATATTATCCAGCCTTTTGCCTTGGAGTCGCTGTAGTATAGGAAGCCTGAGTGTGTGTGTGTGTGTGTGTGTGTGTGTGTGTGTGTGTGTGTGTGTAGGGAGAGAGAAAGAGGGAAGGAGAGAGGGAGAGAGAGAGAGAGAGAGAGAGAGAGAGAGAGAGACAGACAGACAGACAGACAGACAGAGACAGAGAGAGACAGAGAGAGAGAGAGAGAGAGAGAGAGAGAGAGAGAGAGAGAGAGATCTAAAGTCAGCTTCCTGCCAGGAAACAATTCTAGAAGACCCCTCAGGAAAACTGTTGCCCATGGTGCTGCCAAACAGGTCATCTCCTCACAGCCTTCTCCCCACGTCCTGTCTCTCAGTGGTTAGGGATAAGAGGGCTGAGGAGAAAGTCCTATAAAGTCTGGGATAGGACCACTTACAGGTGAAGACTTCTTGGCTTGGGACCAGGAGTCACAGAGACAGAGGAGTTTGACTCAGGCATGCAACTGGCTCTAAGGGGTAAGCAAAGGTGGTTGTGATGACAGTGATCAGGACGGGATTAGGGTTTGGAGAAGCCGTTATGATGATGGTCAGGGTCAGAGTTATGGCGCGCGGGGGTGGTCATGTAGTACTGAACTTGTAAAATTGTAAAACTTTTAAATTTTAAGCTTAAGGGCCGGGTGTGATGACACATGCTTTTAATCCCAGCACTCAAAAGGGAAGCAGAGGCAGGCAGATCTCTGTGAGTTTGAGGCCAGCCTGGTCTACAAAGTGAGTCCAGGACAGCCAAGGTTCCACAGAGAAACCTTGTTCTTGAAAAACCAGAAAGAAAAAAAAAGGAAAAAATAAGTTTAATCTTAAAATTTTAAAATTAAAATTAGGGGACTGGAGAGATGGCTCAGAGGTCAAGAGCACTGACTGTTCTTCCAAAGGTCATGAGTTCAATTCCCAGCAACCACATGTTGGCTCACAACCATCTATAATGATGTCTGTAAAAATAATAAGTAAATATTAAAAATAAATAAATAAAATTAGGGCTGGAGAGATGGCTCAGAGGTCAAGAGCACTGACTGCTTTTCCAGAGGTCTTGAGTTCAATTCCGAGCAACCACATGGTGGCTCACAACCATCTGTAATGAGATCTGGTGCCCTCTTCTGGCCTGCAGGTGTACATGCAGGCACAACATTGTATACATAATAAATAAATAGATAAATATTTTTTAATTAAAAATGTTTAAAGTAAAATTGTCTGTGATGGGTGATGGTGACAATGGTTTATCTGTGACTTTTCTAATTGCTGTGACAAAATGCCTGATAAAATAAACTAAGAAGGGAGGTTACGTTGCCTCACCATTCAAAGGTACAGTCACTCGGGGAGGCGTGTCTTAGTTACTTTTTTATTGCTGTGAGTGGACATCCTGACCAAGGCAGTTTATAGAAGGAGCGTGAGCGTCTTTGCGGCTTCCAGTGCAGGGGGATTAGAACCCAACACCATCTCCATGGGGCGCCTTGCAGCAAGCAGGCAGGCATGGCAAGGCGCTGCAGCAGTAGCTAGCTGAGAGCTCCCATCTCAGATCCACAAGCAGGAAGCAGAGAGGGCACAGAGCCTGGGGATGCCGGGAGGCTTTTCAAGCCCTAAGACCACCTCCAGTGACAAACTGCTTAGCTCTTCCCAAACAGCCACTAACTGAGGTCCAAATATTAAAATGCCTGAGACGGAAGTTAGTATGGATGGAGGGGAGGCAAAGACAGATACTAGAAATAAGCAAAACTTTGTTCCAAAATCCTCATTCGGGAAGACAAAGTCGTTGGAACTGTTCTATTGTAGCTGTCCAAGGACCAGTAAAAGAAAAATTGCCAAATATGGGGCACCAGAGTTTGTGTGGTGGCACTCAGAGGAAGGACAGCAGGCTACCAAGAAGAGACTTGATACCCTATGAGCATATACAGGGGGGAGGAAGTCCCCCTCAGTCACAGTCATAGGGGAGGGGAGTAAGGGGAAAATGAGAGGGAAGGAGGAATGGGAGAATACAAGGCATGGGATAACAATTGAGATGTAATATGAATAAATTAATAAAATATAATTTTAAAAAATGCCTGAGACGTATGGCAGAATCTCAGTCAAGCCACCACTGCTTGGAAGCAGGGACATGGAGGGTCTGGTCACACTGCGTCAGCAGCCTGGAGGGAGAGAGAGAGAGAGAGAGAGAGAGAGAGAGAGAGAGAGAGAGAGAAATGTAGGTGCTTCACCTGCTTTCCTTTGAATTTCCTCTGGGACCCCCCCAGCTCATGAGATGCCACTGCCTTTATGGTGGGCTTTAAGTCCAACCGAGTTGACAATGAGAGTTAACTACCCCATGGTCAGGGTGACGACGATTTGGGGAGGGGGGGATGTGGGTTGTGGAGATCATGACAGGGCTAGGGTTCACTGAGGTAGTGGGTATGGTGTGAATTGTGGTGGTGATGGAGATGGCGGTGATAATGACAGTGGTGGCCATAGTGGTGTGTACTGGTTTGGGGGATACGTGGTTGTCCTCATGGTGATGTGGGTATCTCAGAAGAGGACTGTTCTGATCGCAGCTGAGCTGCCTATAGTGTGGTCAAGCTAAGGAGTCACATTCTAAGAGAACCCTCTTATCAAATACCTAACACTCCTTGTCTAGATCAGAGAGTCTCAACATTCCTAATGCTGCGACCCCTTTAATACCGTTTCTCATGTTGTGGTGATCCCCAACCGTAAAATTATTTTTTATTGCTGCTTCATAACCATAACTTTACCGTTGTGAATCATAATATAACTATCTGATATTTCCAATGGTCTCAGGCAACCCCTGTGAAAGGGCCGTTCGACCTCCCAGAGGGTCAGGACCCACAGGTTGAGACCTAGACTATCAGCTCCACAGAGCTGCTTTTGTCTACTGCTGAGCCTCCAGAGCCTAGAAGTGCGTGTGGTCCATAGCAAGGCTCCATAAATACACACGGAGTCAACAGGAGAGGACCAAGTCCCTCCTGTGACGAACACCGCGCTGCTCTATTTGATCCTTGCCATCTTCCTTCAAAAGCCCCATATTATAGATGAGGAAGCGAAGGCCCGGGAGAGGCCATGTAGCCTTCCTAAGGCAATACAGGAGGAGGCAAAGGGGCAGGGGGCAGTCATTGTCACTCAGGCCTGCCTGAGTCCCACCCCTGCCTCTGCACCCTTTGCAGCCACTCTCCTGCCTCCAGCATTCAGCAATGCATCTCAGGCCCGCGCTCCGGCTTAATCATAGAAATACCGCTAATAATAGTAACAATTGCTGTTTGTAATTGTTGGAGTAAGGCTTAAATGATCAAGACCATGGAAATTATTAATAACCCCGGGCCCAGCCATGGTGGTGGGGGTCAGATTAAATTGTGTTGAGATGGATAACCTTGGCAATAATAGTAACTGGGATCATAAATTAATAACGGGAGTATTTAAATTAATGCCACGCTGTCGATAGCCTGGTAGTAAGCAGCGCAATGCCTCTGGAAGTACTAACGCTTGCTTCTCCTCTCTGCCTCCCGTGAGTTCAGCAGAGAGCAAGGCAGAGCTGTAAAAGCTTTGGGGGGAGGGGAATCTCCATCCACCTGGGGACTTCTGAGGTCCTGCTTGCTGCCTGGACTCCTACATCCAGCCATGGTGGCTCAAGAACATGAGTTCTCAAATTCTCAAGGCCACAGTGATGTATGTCTACCTGTTTTGCTGGACTTCGATAGCCCCCCCCCCCATCTGTGTGTGTGTGTGTGTGTGTGTTTGTGTGTCTGTCTCCCTCGGTCGTGAATGGATGAATTAAGTTTAAGTAACCCAGGAAATCATCTACCCACGAGCAGGCCTCCTTTGTAAGTGTTCTTGGTCTGTCCTTGTTTCTATTATTTGGGACCACATTTTTGAAGAGGTAGTGCAGACATAGCTAGCATCTGGTCCTGGCATAGTCTTTGCAGCTTTGTCCCCACACAAGCTCTGCATCAAGGGCTCGGCTGTCTGGAAACCAGAAAAGTGTAAGTTGGTGTTTCTCCTGAAAGATTAGCTGCACATTCCCGGGTATACAGGTGATTTGATGTGCCAAGCTTCTAGAACTTGACAAGTGGGGTCCTGGGGGGGGGCCTACAACAGTACATGGATGAGTCTAACCCTTTCTCTGCACCCCCCAGTACCCTCTGTAGACCATTACTGAACAGCTAATGAACCCAGAGGAGACACCACTGCCCCTGCCTGCAGGGAGGCTCAGAAACTCATTCAGTCGTGTTTGTGTGTGGTTTGTATACTCATGAGTTTGAGGGCTTGTGTGAGTACAACTGTGCGCTGTACACATGTGTCAGTGTGTGTGTGTGTGTGTGTGTGTGTGTGTGTGTGTGTGTGTGTATGTCATCATGTGTGAGTGGATGTATGTCTGGTCTGTATTAGGAGTCCTTGTAGGATGAGTGGGTTTATATGAATATCTGAGGATGGTGTGGGCAGATGTCAGTGCACAAGCACATGTACAGGTGTGCTTGAGACTGTGCATACTCTTGGGTTTTATGTGTGTACCTGTGATTCCTTTCAAGTTCATGAAAGGCTGGAGATATAGTTCAGCAATAACGACGCTTGCTTGGCATGTGTGGTGAGGGGCTAGGTTCTATCCTCTGTGTGTGTGTGTGTGTGTGTGTGTGTGTGTGAGAGAGAGAGAGAGAGAGAGAGAGAGAGAGAGAGAGAGAGAGAGAGAGAGAGAGAGAGAGAGAGAGAGAGAGTCCAAATGCCCCCAAGGAATGCCTCTCACAACAAGCGGGAAGCAGCAGCAGAGGGGACAAGATGGAATAAAGTGTTCACCTACACATAAAAGGAGGGCAGCCGTATTCTTGGAATAAGGGCTGGTCAGGGGACAAGAGGCTGAGAAAGAGTAGACCCTGAGCAAGCCTTATCAGTAGGAGAGCAATGGCCCCCCGCTGGATCCACAGCAACCGGGACTGATGCTCTGTATAATCGGCGGTGCACTGGGTACGTGGGACAGCCCGCAGAGAAGTCGCAGCGGGCCCACGGGGCGCGGCTCCCCGCAGTCTCCCTTGGCTGCTCCGGACTCCCCACCCCGAGGCGGCCGGGCGGGCGCGGTTCCGGAGGGGTGGGGTGGGGGTGGGGGGAGTTGGGCGGGGAGGAGGCGGGGCTGCTGCACTGCCTTCATCCAGCTGCTCCCGCCCGCACGCAGCCAAAGCTAGGGGAGCCTCCGCCAGCTCCGGCGGGCAGCGGGCGCTGGAGCGCAGCGCAGCTCAGCGCAGCCCCATCTGTACCCAGAGCGGACCGAGTTAGAAGCCGAGCGCTGCTGCCGGCGGCGGCGGGAGATGAGGGCAGGTGCTGCCTGCAGCGTCATGGACCGGCTGCGTCTGCCGCTGCTGCTGCTGCTGCTGCTATTGCTAGGGGTAAGTGGTAACAGGAGGGACGCCTGTTATCCTTTTCCAAGAGCTGAAGCCCAAGGGGCTCCGGGCGCCTCCACCCAGGAAACAGAATAGGACGTCAAGGTCCTAGATGCTGGGAAAGGGTGGCGGAGGAGCTGCGGTCTTAGCTTCTGGGACTTTCAGAGTGCAGAGGCGACCCAGTCCGAGGATAGAGATGCGGACAGGACTGTTGTACGGATTGCTCCTCCTGATCCTTGCGTACTGCGGTGGGTGCGGTGTAGGGGGTTGGGAGGGGGTCTCTCGGGAGGAGGTTTGGGAATCAAAGGCGTCTGGTTTCTTTTGACGACGGCGTGTGAATTCTAGGATCCCGAGGGAGGACTTTTCCCTTTAGCGTCTTAGTCCCCCGGGAGTTGCAGGACAGAATCGGGACGAGAGAAGGAAGGAGATAAGAGCGGCACTTGAGATGTGAGGGACTAGAGGCGGAACAATGGGGGAGCGGCTGGATGGACTGGGAGGCAGAGGGGACCCAGCATGGACAATGGGGACCGGCCAGACAATGGGGGGGAGGGGCGTCGACAGGAGCGATTCGGGAGTGGCAGAGGTTGAAGAGCGAGAAGTAGGCTTTAAGGAGGGCAAAAAAAGAGACAGCCACAAAAGAGATAGAGAGAAGGAAAGCGGGTGTGTACCCTCAAGTACTCGGGTCCTTCCCCCCCCCCCGCCCCGCCGTCTACTCAAGGATGGTAAGGATGAGGAGAGCTGAGATACAGACGTTTCCCGCGTGGGTTCTAGCGCTCTTTCTCGTTGCCTCGCCCAGTCCGGGAACTGCGACTGAACACATCCCAGGCTGGGAAGGGAGCGCCCACGTCACTGTGGCAAGTCCGCTCCCACGGTGGTTCCTCCGTAAGCCTTTCACACGGTATGAAGCAACGCAGTGGGCCGGGAAAGACAGAACAGGCATCCCCCTACTCTATCTGTCGCCGGCGGGGTCTCAGGACGCGAAGCGCTGGGACGCTCAAGGCGGTGACGGTTCCGGTAGCGCACAGCTCAGGGTTGCACAAATCCCAGGCGACCCGCAGGGGGCACTGCGAGGTGCGGGATTGCTGCTGGGAGCTGCGTGAAAGCCTGGGGCTGCGCACTGAGTCCGTTCTAAGTTAAGCGGCTCCGGCTCTGCGCCCTCCGCGCTCCTTCCGGTCCAGAATTTAACAGGATTATCATCCCGCCCCCACCTGGCCAGGCTTTCTGTAAAAGTCAACGAACCCTTCTCAGATGAGACGGGACGCTTGGAATGCCACGGATTCTGGGGATTGTTATTCAGAGGCACCAACTCTGCTAAGGTCATGAGATCCTCCTTCTAAGAACTCTCGGTATTTCTGACTAGATCTTAAGGAAAGTTGGCACTGAAAGTGGCGTCCCCACTCTTCCCTCCACCCTTCTCTTCATTTGAGCAGCGTGCGCCCCCCCCCCCCCAAATCTCCACCTTACTGATAAGGAGGTTTTTGAGTTTAAAGAAGTTGGCCAAGATCTCACAGGCACGTTGGGCCGGAGTCCTGTGGCTGAATGGTCACCTCATTTCAGCTCTGAGCTCTCTCTACTCAAGAGTGCAGCTGGGGTGGGGGGTGCGGGGAGCTGGTCGATTTTGCTTCACAGCCGGGATGTTGGTAACACCTTCCCAAGAGATAGGCAAGAGGTGGAAAAGTGAAGGTGAGCAGATGGAAAACTCCGAGCTCCGGTCTCATTCTCAAAGCTCAAACCTGATTCCCCGGAGCTGTCAGTACCTGTAGCATCCTCCGGGGAACTGGGAGTGACTGCAAGGGTGTTTGCTGACTAAAGCCTCCGGTTAGAGGTGCTTCTTGGTCCTCGTTAAGGTTGGCTGGGGAAAAGGGACTGAGGCAGTGTGTGGTTCAGATCCTGGAGGGGTGAGGGCGTGGCCTCTGGATCTTGGCAGGAAGATGTCCCTGAGTTTCTAAAAGGTACGCCAAGGGGGAAGAGCTGGGCGTCGAGGCCTCAGCAAGGTGGATGGGGCGCAGAAACTTCGAACCTGAGCGCCCCCCCCCCCCACCGTGGCTCTGTTTTCCATTTCCGGCCCAGGCTGTTACGGTGTGAGCCGGTTCTGCGTTCGGTGGCGGTCCGAGCCCTCTTCCTGCGCCGCTGCTAGAGTGCTGAAACCAGAGCACAATCCCGCGAGTCGGCTGGCTGGCCGCGCCGGTAATGGAGGCACTTTGTCATTCAGACGTCTGTAACCGGAGCCGCCGGCCTGGCTAATGCTCCTAATAGAGAGGCAGCAGCGTAGGCAGCAAATGGGCAGTGTAAGCGTCCGGGCTGGCTTGGAGGGTGGGTAGTGAGGTGGCTCCGGGAGGGTAAAGCCTCCACCCTACCTAGCCGGCCCAGTTTGGCTCCAGCACCCAGGCTTCCTCCGTAGTAGCCGATGAGTTGGGAGGGAATAATAAAATTTGTGAAGTGCCTACTATGTGACCTGCACAGTCTTATAACGTGTACGTTATACACTTCTTAGGTCCCAGCATGATAAATGTAGTTATTCTCACTTTACAGGTGAGGCAGCTAGCTGATCCTCAGGAAACTTAGTCAGGACACCAGGTTCCCCCAGTTAGGAAGCAGAGGTGGCCCGTAGGAAGATGGGAGTCAGTGCTTTAGTCTTTCCCCCTCCTTTTCAGCTCCCCTTTAACTTACAGATCATGAGAGGGGGTGTGGTCCTGAACTGCCGCTGGCTGGTTAGACCCTACCCTGTGCCTCTGAACAGAGCCACTCCCCTCAGCTTCTCTTTAGAAAGTCTCTACAAGGCAGCTGGCTACTCATGACTCAGTGGCTGGCCAGAGGAGTGAAGAGTGGGGCCGTAAGTCAAAGCTTATCCCTGGGTTTGAATCTATCTAAGGCTTCCCAGATATTGGAAACCCCCCTGCCCCATCTGGCTGTGACCAGGCCATACTCTCTAGTAAGGAGCCTCTCCGAAGCTGTTGTGAATGGTCAGGATCGAGCTCATGGAAGAATCCATATGGTTGCAAACACTGGCGTGTTTTCCGTTTTGTCCAATTTAAAAAGGAGAGAAGAAAGAAGGAAGGAAGGAAGAAGGAAGGAAGGAAGAAGGAAGGTAGGAAGGAAAGTCAGTCCATCTGGGCACTGAAAGCCAGCCCTGCAATGACAAAAATAGATTGTAAACATATTGAAAAATGGAGAAGTCATGCTCTCAGCTTTGAAATGAATAAATGTAATAGATATAACTATCAGGCAAATGGGTCTGTCATTTTGATAAATTGATCAATTTGGATGGGATTCTGGAGCAATTAGCCTGAACGCTAGTCACACACGTTCCTGCTCCGCTGATGGCTCCCTTTCTGCTGTCTTCCCTGGGGTCAGCAGCTCAGACCCCCGAAGACAATGCTACTTCCTCAAGAACTACCATTGATTGAGCCCCTACTATAGGGCAGACAGATCTGCACACATTATTTCCATCCAGTTCTCCAAGCAACGCAGTGCAGGAGTCATACCCAGCGCACTGTTTCAGGGGGGGAGTAAGATTTAAGAAGAGTAAGATGCTCAAAAAAAAAAAAATCGCAGACTACTTTGCAGCACCTCTAGGAACTTATGACAGAGGGGACAAAAGCCAAGTGCAGGTGTGAATACTGACTACGTGGCCGCCTCGACTCTCTACAGAAGTCCTGGGAGGAGTGGGGAGAGCAGGTTCTTGGCAGAGGTGCTTGCCCAAAACTACTATGTCTCCCACAAAGATCACTCAGGCCCTAGCTGCTCCCCCCCCCCAGCCCCTCGCCAGCCCACACTCTCCCAACTCTCTGCTGACACTGGTTAAGTGGTATACACCCCAGGTCCACAAAGGGAACACACATGTGGGGGTGGGGAGAAACATTGGCCTCACACTCACCCACTCATTGAATACAGCCGCTCCAGGCGGGAGCTGTTGTGATGACATGCAGGGAGGAAACAGGCACAGAGAAGTTAAAAAACCTGCCTGTCACTCTGGCCCTAAGTGATGAAGACATGGGCAGTGATTACGCACAAATATTTGACTTAGAGTACTGCCCCTCCATGTGAGCTCCTACTCAGTCATGTCCCCCCTCTTTCTTTCTTTTTTCCTTTCTTCCTGTTTCTCTCCCCATCAGCATTTCTCTTTGTGTAGCCCTGGCTGGCCTTGAACTCAGGTCCTCCTCTCTTGGCCTCCCTTCTGCTGGGACCGCAGGCTTGTGTGCACCTGGCTCCCAGCCAGCTTCTTACCCGGTTCAATGGCATCATTTTTTAAAGATTCCATTAGAACTGACAAATTATGACTCTGGGAGAGGGATTCTTCCGGTCATACTGTGATAGGAGCAAGAAGTGACAACCGATACCCCGACAGGAAGAGAAGGGACAGGAAAACCATTGAAAAGCTGACAAAATGACAAAACTGTGTTCATCTGAGATCAAGAGCAGGAGAGCACTGCAGCACTGCAGCTCCGAGTTGTAACGCCAAAGCCCCAGTGATGGAGAAATTGCTGAGGCAGAGGGGCGTGCCACCCCCAGGTAAAGGAGAAACAGGCTGGATGACAGCAGCACACTTTTGCCCCTGAGGTCACATAACCATCCAAAGTCAGCCTTCCAGACTTCTGGGTAACTGAAGGCGCATGATGGTTTCCTGTTCTTAAATTACACAAATATGTACATTACCACTCCCCCTGCCCCCCACCAAACACACTATGTACCAGATAAGGCAGGAGATACCAGGACAACCTCAGGCAGAGCTCTGCCTCTCTAATCTGGGAGGGGTGGGAATAGTAGGAGCACTTCCTTGAGGAAGTGATATTTAAGCAGAGCCCTAAGTGATGAAAGGAAATCGGAACAGACCCTTGTGAAATCGCAGCTCCTGGGAGAAGCCTGCCTCTGGTGCCTTAGGGCTCCTGGTCTGCAGATGTTGCCAGCCAGCGCTCCTGCTGCTGGCACCTGGGGGAGATGGTGGCAACTTCCTGTGCTGCCTGCACTATCCCTGTTGGGCTTATGGAGACCACATTGCCTCTCGAGCATCATCTAGTGTGCCACCCCTCCATGTTTCCTTCCCCATCAAACTCTGGTGAGACCACAGTGGTGTGTGTGTGTGTGTGTGTGTGTGTGTGTGTGTGTGTGTGTGTCTTGGCAAAGATCTGTCCAGCATGGAAGCTGTACAGGAATGCCCAAACCACCTTATAAAGCTCCCTGGTCTCAGGACAAGAGGCCAAATTGCTTAGCATCAACTGGGCTGTGTGTGTGTGTGTGTGTGTGTGTGTGTGTGTGTGTGTGTGTGTGTGTGTAAGGTCTGGAGCCTTCAGAAAAGGCTTTGGAGTTTTATTAGACATTAAGATTGTTCTTTAAGGAACAGAAACAAAGTGAGCCTCCAGCAGCCCCTCCCTCCGGGGAATCTGGTGCTAAGTTGTTCCATCCATGAGCAAAGATGCTTTAGTGGCAGGAATCTGATTCCCCTTTTCCCCTGTTTCAGCTCTGTTCCCAGGGGCCACATGGGAGGGGAGGGGGAAGGGATGGAGGCAGGCTAGTGACTGGAAGTCCATGCTGGTGGGACAGAGATGCTGGATGGTGAGAGCGATAATAGGCATCCCTTTCTCCCTGTTTTGCCTCCAGACCTGCCCATCAGCCTTTTCTTTGCCCTGGCACCAAGATGTCATTGTATCTATCTGCCGAGAGGTGAAAACTCCAAAAAGGGCAAACCAGGACTGGCCAGAAACCTCCAGTATAGCGTCAAGATTTGAACCCAAGACCCCAGGCTTCTGTCTTCTGCTCTTAGACATAGACAACTCCCTTTTGGTATTTAATATGTGAGATGAGACCTAGAGAAGAAGGGCCCTGTTGCCCTTGGTTAGGAAAAGGCCCTGCCTCTGGGTAATTGCAGCCCTGCAGGTGTGAGGCTTAGCGAATGGAGTTTGGGCCAGATTTCAGCTCCACTGGCCTCCTTGGCCAGGAGCCCTGTGCAAGCTGCAACCCGTCCAGCCATGCTGGATGTCCCTCCCCCGTGTGGTGTATCCTCAGGACTCCACTGTAACCCCAAGGTGAACTTTGCAGAAGGTTAGCCACTGAGGCTGTGACCTCACACCCCAGCAGCAGTCAAGGGCGCAGGCTGTCATTGTAGTTCGTCCCCCCACCCCACCCCAAATCCCCCAGCCTTCCTTCCTGCCAGCTTTGATCCTCCTAATGCCTCCCGGGTGAGCTCATCCCAGCCCAGGTGGTTCCAATAGAAGGTATTAAGAGGGAGGCGTTTGATCCCTTGGAGGACACCCCCTTTTCTCCTGCCAGGCTGACCCTCTGATCTCCTTCCACCTAGGTGTCCTTTGGAGGTGCCAAGGAGACGTGTTCCACGGGCCTGTACACCCACAGTGGAGAGTGCTGTAAAGCCTGCAACTTGGGCGAAGGTGTGGCCCAGCCTTGTGGAGTCAACCAGACTGTGTGTCAACCCTGCCTGGACAGTGAGTATGGGGTGGCAAAGGAGGGAAGGTGTGGCACGCACAAACGACAGAGCTTGTAAGCGGTCTGCCTCCTGGAAGGTTCCTTGCCCACCTCTGTATGGTCACCAGAAGTGAGTGAGATGTAATGTAAGAGACTGAAGGAGGCTGAATAGACAAGGCACGAAGGAGGAGGGAGACCTGGTTGGGGGGGGGGAGATCCCCAGAGGGGGGTCCCCCTTCCCCAGCCCCAAGCAGAGAGGCTGCTGGTAGAAGAATGTAGCCAGGCAGGGAAAAGAAGCTGATGCTCAGGCCAGCTAAAAATACCTTCCGCACTGCAAGATCAATGGTTGCAACCTACCCTCTGTGGCTTTGCAGGGGAGGGGGAGGAAGAGCAAATCCTGGCCGCCCTGGAAACTGACCTTGGGGGATCCTGGGAGGTGTGGCTTCCCCTCCTCCAGGCCACCCGGTTCTGATGCCAGGAGGGACAGGGGCTGGAGCACAGGGATGTCCTCACTATGGGATGACCTGTGGTGGGAACAGCAGAGGCGCTGTGAAGGGGGACAGAAGGGGGACAGCTCCTCCGTTCTCATCCTCCTGTGAGTTCCGGGCCCTGTGGGACCAGAAGTCTCTGGTCTGCAAGACATCTCATTGCTCTGATGCTAACTTGGGGACCTTGCCAGTAAGATCCTGCCATTCAGTTCCCACTAGGAGGGCTGGGAACTCTGAGCCTACCAGCCAACCTACTTCTACCTCTGTATGCTCCCTCCCGTGTCAGTTCAACCTTCAGGCAACCCTGACTCCTTAGTGCTCTCAAACAGGTATCTCTCTGTGCTTGTGACTTCTGTAACCCTGTCCCTGGCAGTGGGACACCTGGGCTGGACAGGAAGGCCCTGCTCTCCTGGAAGGTGGCACCTGACCTGCCTTGGCTTCCCAGGGTCTCTCTATTCCAAGGCAGGATCACATCAGCCACCAAAGTCGGCCTCCCACTGCCTGGATGTTGATGTCTCTCTCCTATGCACCCTTCTTCAGCAGCTGGTAGGTTGGGAGCTCAGGGGAAGGCCATGTTGCGGATTAGGAAAGAGGAAACCAACAAGGATCTTAGAGCAGCTCAGAGGGAGCTCAGGCAGCTCTCCCCGCCCCCCTTCCCCTCCTCCTGAGGTGGTTCCCCCTGCCACACTCCCTTCCAGCTGTGTTAACAGGCTGCTTTTACAAGCCTGCTTTATGGGCTGGAGACCCCAGCGGACTTTCCCTCTATCCTAAAAAAAAAAAAACAAAAAAAAAAAACCCCACCAAAACCTTTCCACTAGGAAGCCTATTAAAAGGCCTGCCTTCATGCTCTGCCAAAAAAGACCACGGTTTTCACACCATCTGAAACCTACTCCCAGAAGTCCTCCGGCTAATTTCTGTATTTTCCCAGGAGTCGGCTTGCTCTTTCTGCTCTTTTGGTCCAGTGTGACTAATCCCCACCCCCCACCTAGCATCCTCTCATTTGGAGACATCAGAGGTCCACGTGCACACTGCTGTCTGTATCTCAGCCACCAAAGCCCACTGTTCATCCACGGGGCCCAACACTTATTCTTCATCACAACCCTCCCACAAACTGGGAGGGGTGATATTACTTATTAAGCTTTTCTTGTTTGTTTGTTTGTTCTCGGGTTTTTTTTTTTTGCTTGTTTGTTTGCTGAGATGGGGTTTCCCTCTGTGCAGCCCTGCGTGTCCTAGCTCTCCCTTTGTAGGCCATGCTGGCCTCGAATTCAAGAGATCCCCCTGCCTCTGCTGGGATTAAAGGCGAATGCCGCCACCACCACCACGCTGCTGTTTGTTTAGTTTGGAGACAGGTTCACACTCACTATAATAGCCCAGGCTAGCCTCAAAAATCACTCTGTAAAACAGACTGGCCTTGAATCCATGATCCTCCTTGTGCACCGCCATACCTGGCTATTATTTCCTATTTCACAAAGAAAGGGAAATGAGACGTCAAATCACAGAGCTTAATGTGCTATGGAAGTGAGTTCTGAAGCCAGGTCTGCCTGATGCCTAGGAGAAGGAATCAGGGTGCCTCTGTAGGAACCGACTAGAAATGGAAGTGTCACCCAGGCTCCCCTCCCCTTTTGTTCTGTCCCTCCTGTCCCGTGCACTTCTTTCTGGTCCCTGGCCTTCACCTGAGCTTGGAAACTGGCCCCTGATACTGAAAGAGCCAGGGGACCGACTGCCCATGCCAGTTCTCCCCGCTTGCTAGCTTCTGTCTTTCTTGCGGTAGCGGAACTGTCTTGCTTGGAGCACGGCCCTGTTCTTAGGAGCCATGCAGGCCCTTGGTCAGGCAATACGGTAAGGTACCATTGTCTGGAAATTTTGCTGTCACTCTCAGTTCAACCGAACATGAGCCACCCTCTCCTACCTCATGGGAAGAGGGCCTGAAGGACCATTCAGGAAGAGCTTCTTGGGTACACAGCTCACCTCTGGCCAGTGTGGGAGGGAGGCTGGATGGAAACCATTCAGAGTAGTCTTTTGGTTTTTTCCTCGATTTATTTTCTCTCTCTCCATGTCTCAGTTTTGGTTGTCCTGGACCTCTTATCTGTAGACCAGGCTGGCCTCGAACTCACAGAGATCCTCTTGCCTCTGCCTCCGTTTAAGTGCCGACATTAAAGTCGGAGTGTGCCACCATCTTCTGGCTCACACTTTTCTTTAATCGCGCTGGGAACTAGAGTACAGGTCTCGGAACTCTCTGAGGTTTGCCGAGGAATCTACCTGAACAGCTGGGACCTCAGGGGACTTCCATGGCCTGGAAAATGGGTCTCCTTTCCTGCCAGCTGCCAAACCAGTTTTCACAGGCTGAGAGTAAAGGGACCCCAGAAAAGAGTGGGGGGTCAATACGAAGGTGAGAAAGAGCAATAGTCCTCACTGCGAAGGCGTCAGAGGGACTCCAGCCCTGTGTTCACCTGGCCAAACACCGTCCTGCGTGGCTAAGTTCTGAGGCTGAGGCTGCTCCATCTGTCCTGTTGTCCTTAGGTGTGACGTTCTCTGATGTGGTGAGCGCCACCGAGCCGTGCAAGCCGTGCACGGAGTGCCTGGGCCTGCAGAGCATGTCCGCGCCCTGCGTGGAGGCGGATGACGCAGTGTGCCGATGTACCTATGGGTACTACCAGGACGAGGAGACTGGCCGCTGTGAGGCGTGCAGCGTGTGCGAGGTGGGCTCTGGGCTCGTCTTCTCCTGCCAGGACAAACAGAACACAGTGTGTGAAGAGTGCCCAGAGGGCACATACTCAGACGAAGCCAACCACGTGGACCCGTGCCTGCCCTGCACGGTGTGCGAGGACACCGAGCGCCAGTTACGCGAATGCACACCCTGGGCTGATGCCGAATGCGAGGGTGAGCGTGGTTCCAGGCAGGGTGGTGTTGGGGTGCAGGGCTTGGACTGATGAGGAAGCGCGCCCTCTAGGGGTCGTAAGAACCCCGGCTGGCCTTCATCCCACAAGCACCCTCCTTGAGCCAGTCCAAGTTGACATCCTGACTCCTCTCCAGTGAGTCTATGGGCGACAAACGGCACCTGGAAGGAGCCATAGATACTAGAGTCAGCCTCCTTCCAGCCTGAGGCAGGTTTTCCAAATTGGAGCAGGGTTGGGCACTCATAGGAGTGAGGACCCTTCAGACGCAGGTGGTGATGATGGCTGTAGCAACCCAAACCAAATCAGTCCAGCACGGCATCAGGGCCATTGCTCCTGTCTCTGGACCTAAGTGTTTTGATGGCCGTATGGTCACCATAGGGTTGTTGGGGTGGGTGACCTATTCCTCTCATGGTGTCTGGGGACAAGGTGGAAGCATTATGGCAGTGCTGCTATTACAATGCAGAAAACAGCCAGGTACGTGAGAGAAGCAGTTCTGTGGAACAGGAGAGGTAAACCTGAGCTCAGGAAGCGGGTAGGATAAAGTGGGGTCTGCTCAGAGGGCTCTTGTCTACTGAGGGCTATAGATAAGGTAAGACTGTGAGCCTGCCTTCTCCACAGAGCTCACCTGAAAGAGATTAGAGGATTCTGGGACAGGAGGCGGCACCTGGGAGCCAGCCACCGTGATCTCTGGCAATGTTCGTCTTAAAGGGGCTGGGGAGGTTGGTGTTGCTTTTCTCTTCTGTCCATCAGCTGGTGACCCTGCTCACGGACCCATTTTTTTTTCCTTTGAACTTTAACCTCAAGTGACCCTCACACTGAGCAGGCAAGAAGAGCGCCACCTTCAGGAAGTCCCTAATTTTCCCAGAGAGGGATGCTGGTCATCCACATTGGTCCAGTTAAGGGGAGTACCAGAGCCAAGGCCCCCCACCCCCAGCTTTGGAGCTTTGGAGATTCTCGACTCTAAAGGCGGCGGCAGCGGTTCTGCCTTCCAGAAGCATCTTGTTGAGTAGATGATATAGATTTCTTGTCCTGGGGTGAGAGGAGGTGGGGAAGAGAATGTCCTGACAGCCAGCAAAGGCCTCTCCTGTACCCAGACTTGAGCTTGCTCTAGCAGCAGAGTATAGAAGGCTGGCCAACTGCACTGAGACCTAAATATATTTGCAGTGTTATTTTATTTTATTTTATTTTATTTTTAAACTGACTAGGTGGAGCAGAATGGGGCACAGGCCTCAGTATAGAGATTCCCATGGGCCAAAACAGGCAAATGGCCTCAGAAGCTAGCCTGAGCAGGGAGAGGCCAGCACAGTTCTGTGGACAAGTCTGGATCAGCCAGTGGGGCACCAGGTTAGGGATGTGACAGGAGCAAAGGGAGGACCTGGTTGGAAAAGGGGCAGACTTTCTTCCCAGACGCCGCCATCCTATTTACCCAGCTATCTTGGCAAGAGACACCCCCTGAGGAACATTTATCCCTGTATTGCTTTTCTTTCTGCTCCAACCTCTGAAGGGTTAAACATTGGCCCTGAGACCAGCATCCCTTTCAGGAAATGGAATTTGATTCTCGGGCTGGCAGCCCCACTCTTGTCCAAGGTAGCATACTTGTCTGCATATACATTTCAGGTGTCAACATGGTGACTCACCCAGCCTTGGGGCAGACGCCCCGCCTCCTTACTGCATTGAAGTTTAGGAGGGGTCACCTGCTCCCTCTTCCTCCTGATAGCTTCCATTCCGGAAATGGCTGTCAGGACCTGCCAAGGGCTCCTCAGGTTGGAATGCTAGGGGACAGGGCCACATCTGGATCTCGTCTTCACCCCCATCCGAGAGGCTGGAGTGGGTGAGGGAAGGTGCCCTGGACACTCGACACTGTCTTCAGCCCTTCTCCGAGGCTCCTTCATTTCTGTATTGCTCAGCCACCCACGTCAACCTCTGGGTCAGGGCTGTCAATCCAAACTGAGTCAGATCTGCAGCCTCGGACTCAGGCTACACCCTCAGCCTTCCCTGTTACCCTAGCAAATGCCAAGAAGTTCCTTCTAGAGTCCAGTGCTCAGGCAGGACTGCCTCTTCCACTTCCCACCCCACTCCTTCCAGCCCTGCCTGCGACTGGGATGGGGGGAGGGGGTGGGGCTAGGCTACAGATGGCAACCTCTTCCCCACCACCAGCCAGATGGATCCCAGACTCACATCTGGGGGCCTTACCCCTCAGAAGGTGCTGAAAATGGGGCCTTTGAAGCATCTCTGTCTCGAGTTGGGGAGGCCCAGAGAACTAGTGGGCAGCTTTGACTCCAGCTTGGGTGGGCACAGTGTAGACGGGGCGGGGCAGAGCAGGAAGCAAGGTGCCCTCCCCTTAACCTCACGAGCATGCCTTGTCTGCTTTCCCTCCCTGCCCCTGAGCGTGGGAAGTGAGAATGGATGGGACAAGCTGCTTTGCCCAGACAAGTACCCCCCAGGCCATCATCCAGAGCCCTCAACCCCTAGCACTGCCTCTGGCTGGATGGCAGAATGGAAAAATCCCACCCAACTAGTGCCAGGAGGGGCTAGAGCCTCTGCCAGGAAGGCTGGCAATGCCCGAATGGCATGAGCAGGCCTAGATGGGTGGCCAAGCACGGAATTGCTCCTCCTGAGGCAGTAGGCAGCGTTTACTTCGTAGAGTCTCCCTCCACCAGCCGTCTGCTTCCTGCTAACAAGGATGCTAGCTGTCTGAACCAGCTTTCTCTAGATGCTAGGGCTAGGTTGTTTGCACGGGGGAGGGGGGGGAGGGGGTCAGGTGGCACAAGAAACATGCTGGCCACTGAGCCACTGAAACAAGGCTGGCCACTGAGCCACTGAAGCAAGCTACTTATCCTTTCCACCGCTAGTGCCGGCTTAGAGCCTGGAGCATCTGAGACAGTAAAGAGGGCTGAGGGCCACGTGCAGGACAGCACCCAAGTGCCCCATCCTTCTTGAGGGCCATGGTCACTAGGTCAGAGAAATTACACCCCTCCAAGCAGGAAAGCATTGCTCCAGCTCAAAGCATCTCTACAGCTCAGGTTTGTTGGTGCGTTTGCCTCACGCCTGGCTGCTGGATGGGAGACGAATGTCCTGGTTCCACAGCCCAAGTCAAAAAGTTGCTTGAGGGCCGTTTCTTTTCAGAGAGCCCATTCTCAGATGGGGAAAGCAAGGTCCCGTGCCGACATAAGTCTCCTGTCATGCAGCCCTGGCTCTTCCTCACTAACCTGACTCATGTGCACAGTCCTGGCCCCCAATGCAATTCATAACAGCCTGGCCCTGTGTGCCAGGACCAGGGGAGGAGGCTCTGGATGAAGCTCTGGAGAGGCAGAGCTAAGGGGAAGGCCTGGGGAGCTCCTCACTCTTGTGACTCTGTTCCCCAGAGATCCCTGGCCGATGGATCACAAGGTCTACACCCCCAGAGGGCTCTGACAGCACGGCCCCCAGCACCCAGGAGCCCGAGGAACCTCCAGAGCAAGACCTCGTAGCCAGCACGGTGGCAGATATGGTGACCACCGTGATGGGCAGCTCCCAGCCCGTAGTGACCCGAGGCACCACGGACAACCTCATTCCTGTCTACTGCTCCATCTTGGCTGCCGTGGTTGTGGGCCTTGTGGCCTACATTGCTTTCAAGAGGTAAGAGGGGACACACTGAGGATGGAGGAGACAGCTGCTCTGACCTTGACCTGAAAACACACCTAACCTACACTTTGAATTCAACCCTAAACTTCTCCTTATTCATTATCTCAGGCCCGACTCTCTTGGGTGTGTGTGGCAGCTTGCCTTGTGTTGTGGGGTGTGTGTGTGTGTGTGTGTGTGTGTGTGTGTGAGTGTATGTGAGTGTGTTGTGGTGTGTGTGGGAGTGTGTTGTGGTGTGTATGTGAGTGTGTTGTGGTGTGTGTGAATGTGTTGTGGTGTGTGTGTGTTGTGGTGTGTGTGGGAGTGTGTTGTGGTGTGTGTGTGGAAATGTGTTGTGGTGTGTATGTGAGTGTGTTGTAGTGTGTGTGTGAGTGTGTGTGTGTGTGTGTGTGTGTGTGTGTGTGTGTGTAAAGCGTTCCCATTCCTGTTCTGGCTCCAGCCCTTCCCTTCTCCCAAGCTGCTCCTCATTTCTTAGCCCCTTCGACCTCTGGCTGCTTGCATCCTGACTCTCAACTCCACTTACCCGATGGCTCCCTGACTGTGCATGTGTTTCTTCTCTTCCTAAGTCACCCTTGCTTTCAAGTCACCCTCAAACTCCCATGTTACCCTTGGGCTCCAATGGTACCCACATCAAGGAATCCAAGACAGAGAAGAACTTGCAGAAGGCATTTTCAACTTCGAATGCGTGTCCCTTTCTTTTCTTTCTTTTTTTCTTTTTTTTCTTTTGTTTTTAAAATCTTCAAAGTGATATATGCTTCTTAAAAGCAAATGCAGACAAGACTGAATTTGTTTTGTGGTGCCGGGGATGGGGTGCAGGTCTTTGAACATGTGAGGCCAGCTTACTACCAGTGAGCAAAGCCCTGGTCCCAAGACTTCTAAAGCAAAAGGCAAAAATCCTTGTTTTATCTCCTCAAATCCTGCCTGACTTGTGGGAAATCTCTTTGGGATAATGCTTTTCCAGCTGTTTACAAGTGCATTTTTTAATATAAATGCTCACACATGAATTTTTTATAATTATATGTAGACAAGAAGAGCTTTTCGAGTGACTCAATTCCCTGTCTACAGTGTCTAGTGACACACCATTCCCCGTCTACAGTGTACTTTTCCCTCCTAATCCGCCTCAGGAGAGCTTTCCTAAGAACACAGATTATCTGATTGTTTACAGCCTCTCATTCAACAACATGCCTGGGCTATAATGTAGTTAGCCAGTCCCCTCTTGATGGACATTCGGTTTATTTTCAGTTTTGTTTTGTTTTGTTTTTGTTATTGCTTATAATTGCCAAGGGAAAATCTCTGTGTGTGTCTCTCTCTCTATATATATGTGTCTCTCTCTCTGTGTGTCTCTCTCTGTCTCTGTCTCTGTCTCTCTCTGTCTCTGTGTGTGTGTGTGTGTGCATGCACAGAAATGAGCGCCCTATCACTTCTCAGCCTTTTGGATAAGATCATATAACGAAATAAATAAGGTCCTCAGAGCCTTTGGAGAGCACTTGCCCTGTGCCTGGCCTCAACCGTAATTACAGCGATGTTTGCTGCGCTGATCCAATCCTCATCCTGGCCTGTCCTTGGGCTCTAAGGTGGAACAGCTGCAAGCAAAATAAACAAGGAGCCAACAGCCGACCAGTGAACCAGACACCCCCGCCGGAGGGAGAAAAACTGCACAGCGACAGTGGCATCTCTGTGGACAGCCAGAGCCTGCACGACCAGCAGACCCATACACAGACTGCCTCAGGCCAGGGTGAGTAGGAAGGCGGAAGACTGAGGATCAGCTATGGCTTAGACTATGGGAGGAACTGGCTGGGTAGCAGGGTAGGAGGGGCTGAGAGGGGTGGGAGACGCGAGAAAGGGAATGTTTTCCCCCTGGGATGACTTGGGAAATGCAGGCTTTTACTAGTTGGAACATCCAGACTCATCAGGCTAATTGTCCCCCCTGGGGGTTAATTACTGCCCAAAGTAGCTGCAATTAGCCTCCTGCCCTGGACTTCTAGGAAACAAGTGGTTAAGTGTGGACCCTAATTAGCAGCCCGTAGCCAGGCTCTAGGACACTTGCTGGAGTTGTTTGAAACTGAAGTGTTCTGTTCCCCGTCTCAGCCTTGATGATTGCTCGCTGGGGGGAGGGGCCGCTAGTGGAAAAGGTGATGCCAGAGCTAAGGGTGAGGAAGGGACAGTGAGTCAGCAGGACCCAGGTCCCTCCAGCCCAGGCCCACCCCCGTCGAGGACCTCACCTTGGCCATCCTTCTGCCTCTAACTCTAGACTTGGAGGAGTGTCCCTTGGGGCTCCTGGGGTCTTAGCCCAAGTCTCTATGTGCACTGGAGGAAAGAGGGTTCCGGGTTAGGGACTGACACACTCCTATTCTCTGCAGCCCTCAAGGGTGACCTCTACAGTAGCCTGCCCCTGACCAAGCGCGAGGAGGTAGAGAAGCTACTCAATGGTTCCGCGGGGGACACCTGGCGACATCTGGCAGGCGAGCTGGGCTACCAGCCTGAGCATATAGACTCCTTCACCCATGAGGCGTGCCCGGTCCGAGCTCTGCTGGCCAGCTGGGCTGCCCAGGACAGCGCGACGCTCGATGCCCTTTTAGCCGCCCTGCGCCGCATCCAGAGAGCTGACATCGTGGAGAGCCTGTGCAGCGAGTCCACTGCCACGTCCCCGGTGTGAGGAGCTCCCAGACCGGAAGTCCCTGTCCTGCCCCACATTCCGAAGACTGATGCTCTTAGCCAGCCCCCTCCCCCCACAGAACTGCCCCCCTCACTCCTGGGGTGGCCCAACAATCAGAGCCGAGCTCCTCTGTGCAGGGCCTCCGAGCCCCGCTCCCCAAACCATAGCCCTGTTGCTGCTCCTGAAGGGGGCCTTGCTTCTGACCACACATACTCCCTCTCCAACGAGAGACAGGACCGCTCCAAGCCTGTCTCGCCCGGTTACCATCTCAGGCCTTTCCTCTCCCCCCCCCCCCCTTAGCTGCGTCAGATCTTGGGGTTTGACACTAGAATAGGGAACAGGGGTGTCCCCAGAGACTCGGGAGGCACCGAAGAACCAGAACCACAGACTCCACACTGTGAACTGGAGAACAGGGGGCATTGTGGCAGGCTAGACCTTCCTTAGACGCCCACTCCCTTCTCCCCTCTGGCCAAAGATGAAGAGGATTACAGGCCTAGCTGAGCTGAAAGCAGGTTTGGAATCCAGTCCACAATCCCCTCTTACACGTAGGGACAGTAAAGCCCAGAGAGGGGCAGGGACTGGCCTAGGCCACCCAGCAACAGGAAAATCAAACGTAGGCTGACACACTCCTTTCTGAGTGAGAAGATCAGGTACGCTTGCTGGTGGGAATAGAGTGATTTTTCAGGGCTAAATCTAGAAAATCTGCCCCACCTGCTACTGCTATCACTTCCAGGCCCCTACCCAACCCTCGTGCAGACAAAGTTTGTCCAAGACCTGGTCCCTCGGTCCATTCTGATGGAGTCAGGCTAGGGGGGGTCGGGTGCTGCCTTCCTCCAACCCTGTCAGGCTTATCCACACAGGTGGAGGGATGCATCTGTTCGTGCCCTCACTCTTGGCATAGGCCTGAAGCCAACGTTAGCCCCCTAGAATCAGCCCTAGGGATCAGGCACCAAGGACTTCCACCCCACAAAAAATCTCAATATCACACACACACACACACACACACACACACACACACACACACACACAAATGATGAGATGTCTTGTTTTTTTTTCCATGCCTCCTTTTGGGCTGAGCCTAGATCCCGTGTGTGTGGGGGGGGGGGATGGTGAGGAGTGAGGGGAGGTCACTGCCAGAGAAACATCGGAGGGAACCGAGCTGAGCTTCATGGGGCTGTCTTCCTCGCGCCTGGGTTTGGCAGGCCAAGGACTGCTACGGTCTCAACTGGCGTCTGTCTTCCAAGGGCCTGTGCGTGGAGGAATGCTCTCCCTCCTCCCCATCCTGGAGTCCCAGTTTGGCTGCGCCCAGAAGTCTACAGTGATGAAGAGCAGACTGGTGTGAGAACATAGCAAGGAAAAAAACCCAGATGCTGGCCCGTGGGCAGTGGCAGGTTTCTTCAAGACCCCTGCAAAGGACTGCTTTCCTGAGCACCACCAGGAAGGGGCATGGGGTCTCAGTGGCGTTTTCAGCCCCCCTCCCTCCTTGGCCTGTTCTGTTTTGCTTGCTGTTGGAATGAGTGGGCTCCCCCTCTATTTAGCATGAAGGAGCCCCAGGCCAGGTATGCACAGAATGACCACCATCCCTCTCCACCCAGGGTCCACCCAACTCTGGAAAGAGACTAGGGCCGTTGTACATGGGTGGTATTTTTATGGACCTCAACCTGCAACGAGTGGAAGGAACCTCACTTGCTGGCCCTCCCCAAGCACCTGGGGAGTGAGACATGAGACATTTGTTGTGTATTTATTTTCCTTCCCAGAAGGTGGGGAGAGGTGGGAGCTGCAAGCGCAGTTTAGCATGTGTTTGGTTCTGGGGTCTCTCTACAGCCTTATTTTGGGTCAAGATGGAACCTCTGGCCCTCCAGCTGGAGACTTTGAGCTCCAGACCCCTTCACTCTCCCTGTCACCTTCCCCTTGCATCCCGTGTAATCATTTCTTGGGCCCTCCCTGAAACCTACACATAAAACCTGAGATGAACATTAAATAGCAAAAAAGAAAAACAAATGAAAAAAAATGGTGCCAAGAATTTTTCTGGAAACACCCATGTTTTGTTAGTTGTGACTGAATGTATAGATCTCAGTTCCTCTCAGAAAATTCCCAGCCTTTATAATTTCTCACTTAGTTCCGAATGTCCGTTTTTTCTGGACGTTTTTCACAGGAATCCAGCAACTTCACATGTGTAGCCAATAAGTGGGTGGGGGAAAAGAATGGGGGGCCCTTTGCTGCCAGATCTCAGAGAGGGAAAGTTAAAAAAAAAAAACTGCCATGCAGGAAGCTGGCCAGCTGTGAACTTGACCAGATGTCAGAAGTGAAACTGACCACAGGGGAGCCAGAGGCTCGCTAGGAGGGCCAGGTCATGACCCCACAGCTCCCAGCCACCCACATGGCCTGTAAGGCACACAAGCACACCCCTGTACACAAGATCACAATCCAGATGGCCCCGGCAGGAGACTGGCTGGCCTGGCCAGGAATCAGGCAGGCCCCCTCCCTCGAGACTTTTAAGCAGAACTCTTGCCTCCCTGGTAGACTGACTCTACCACCCGTGGCTTCAGGCTGTGCCCCTTCTGAGGC